>NC_056726.1:1670780598-1670795598 GCF_019279795.1 Protopterus annectens | reverse complement strand
ACACACACACACACACACACACACACACACACACACATTTGCCAGACATCTTATTAGAACCCTTAGCTATATAGTTATTGGTATTATACTGTTATGCAGTTACCACACACACCACAGAGCTTATAGGTTGGGGAGGGCCCAAAGGTACCTATATAGTGAATAACATTTACAGCACTTGTAAGGTATGGCAATGGTAGCTGTACTGGGTGAGATGGGCCACCAACTACTTTCACCCACATGTTTACACACTCACAAACACTTTTATACACATTAATGCACACACAAACATTTGACAGTACTGAGATCCATAGGTTCAAAGACTCATAGGTGTTTACTTGGCAAATGTCCATGGAGGCTTTATAAGGCTAGCCCATGGGAATGCACTGGCATCTTGCCACTTGATGATACTCCACAGTGTGTCTACTGAGTATAGTCACTGGAGTGATCAACAGGGTGGGTATTATATTCCCTATCCACTCCTCCAGACTTCTCTTGAAGAGGACCAGTGATGTGCTCTGCTTGATATGTATGTGACATCTGTTCCATAGGGTGGCCATTCTCTGAGTTGTAAATCTGTCCTTCCAGCATGTCCTGTTGATTGTGAGGATGGGGTTGAAGTATCTGGGGCATGTTGTATGGACAGATTGGTTTCTTCAGATGTAGCATTCCTGACAGGGTTGGGTCAGACATGGCTGTGTATGTTAGGTAAAGATCACACCTAAGTAGTCAATATGAGGCAGGGATTCATTGGAGTTGTTGCACTCTGTCCATATGGGGCAAGTGTGTAGTACCTAAGATCATCTTTGTGAGGTACATTTGCAGCCTCTCCTGTTGTTGCAGGTGTCCAGTGAGGTACATGGCAAATGAGTCATGGTACACATTGATTTGTCTACTGAGGGGAGAGTACAGGAAAACACTGTCCTTGTACTTCCTGGATTCTACACCCTTAGTCAGGACAAGTGACATATGGAAGGACTTTTGGAAGACAGTGACACTGTGGTGGTCAACAGAGAGCTCACTGTCAACCTGTGCTTCCAGTTCCTTATACCAACATCAGTGTTCAGTGGACTACCATCAATCTATTACTTTATCAGAACCATGTTGTACTCAAAGGGGATGGTGGCACATCATCTGGCATTGAGCATATGTCCAGGGTTCTGACAACAGTCATAGGTCTCAGAAAGGCCTTTGTAAAGAATGTCAACCTCATGTGGGTGGGGGTAATAATAGCAACCACCTTGTAGTCATCTGCAAACACTGTCAGCCAGGGTACCATCATATTAGGCTGGTCCTCAGAGGTGTGGATCCCAAACATGAGGGGACACAGGTATACAACCTGTGAGACTCCACTCATGACTGTTCAGCAGTCTGACATGGAGTCCACTGCTTTCACACTGTGAGTGCTATCTGTGAGCCAATTTGTAGGCCACCTACTGATGTAGGGGTTACTGCCTACCTGAGTGTGTTTGTGTATGATTCCTGAGTGGGGAGCGATATCCAAGGATTAGATGGGCTACCTATCTTGTTATCTATTCCATACTGTCACATAGTTATTGCACCTGGCACAATGCTTATAGGGCTGCAGAGTGTCTACAGGTACCTCTACAGTGGATGACAACTGTAGGCCTTGTAATGTGAACACTGGGGCATGTACTGTGATGGCAACATCAAGACATAACAAACCCCCCCAATGGATATGATTCTCACACAAACACAACAACCCCCCTACAGACAGGATACTGTTCTTATACACACACACACAAGCAAACACACTTGCCAGGACTGAGATTAGAATCCCTATCTATCTATTTCTTGCTACTACAGTGTTACACATATATCACACATGCCATGATGCTTAGAGAGTGAAGGCTGTCCAAAGGTACTTTTAAGGTGAAGAGCATCACCAGCCCTTGTAAAGTATGCAATGAGGGATGTATTGGGTGAGAGAGACCACAAAATGTTTTACACTACACATATATACAATTACACACACACATTTGCCATCACTGAGATTAGAACTCCTACCTAACTAGTTACTTATACCTATAGTGTTATGCAGTTATCACACCTGCCACAGAGCTGATTGGGTTGAGGCCTGATGAATGGGAATTCTAAGGTGACTGATATCTGCAGGACTGCTAAAGTAGGGCAATGGGAAGTGTACTGGGTTTGAATGGACTCAAAATCATTAACTTATAAACATACACATACGTTTACATTTGCCAGGACTGACATTAGAACTCCTACCTAACTAGTTATTTGTACTATAGTGTTACACAATCGCATGTGTCACAGAGTGTACAGAGATGAGGCTTGAGAAAAGGTATATCTGTGGTGACAGACATCTTCAAGACAGCTAAAGTAGGGCAATGGGAAGTGCGCTGTGTGGGATAGGCCTGTTAATTCCTAGATCCTACTGACAATTCTTTAAGTGTATGAGCATGCCCAGTGTGACCTTCTATAGTAAATGTGGGACTCCATTCCAGGGATTGTTGTACTCCAGTCCAGTTTGTTTTGTGCTACAGTCATAACTCTCAACCTGTTGGTGCAGGATATCTGGAGATAGCCTATCAAAATGGGACATACAGTGATTGTGACTATTTCTCTTAGTAATGTATGGGTTGCTAGGGTTACAGGGTTTGTTTTAACAGACATCTGATATATATGACATTTGCCACTACCATGTATTTTTTCAGTACCTTGTGACATAGCTCCTCAGATCATCACAATGATTTACCAGAGGAATACAGGATGGATGATGCACACACCAATATTATGGACCAAATGCTAGGCATTCTTGCACAATCCAGCCTGTTGAGAGGTGTGTTTACATCCAATTAACTGCTGGAGCTGTGGAAATGGTCCAGCACCTTGGTGATATATTACAACAGCAGAATCTCAGTGCATTTAATTTCTGGCATGGTTTGATTTCCAATCCACTGTTGGGTAATATAAGTCAGGCAGGATCAGGGTGACAGGCAGACTCCAGATAGATATGTAGGGGATAAGATATGTGGGGGGTGTCCAGGGTCAGCTATGTTGGCCTATAGTTCCAGCACTTCACAAAGAGGTCTTCTCAAAGGTTGACTTCACTTGGAGGGTCTTCTGTGTGTCAGACTGTTTGATCAGCCCGGTGGTGTGTGTGTGTCTCACATATAGGTATGGCCCACCTCACTTGGCTTGGCTGGCCACATTTTGGGATCAGGATGCTGCATAGGATGAGTCATCAGGGAAGGGTGTGTCACTCCCCATGGCTGTGGGCAAGGGTTCTGTGGGTGCAGACATGTCACCATCTTCCAGGTTTAGGTCTGCCTGCAATGAGTGTGTTCCCATGTTTAGACTGCTAGCCCTGCCTGTTGACTGTACAGAGTTTCACAGAATGTCCAGATTTATGACTCATATCTCTGGTTGGTTACCCAAATGAGTGTGGTTTTCAAGAAAAAGTGTTTTGCAAGTCACTCAGGTTTAAAGTCAGATATTGCTGACAGTTGATATTGCAGTTTCAGATTTCATACCGTTCAGACATTCCATGCTAATACAATCATTCCATCATGTTTCTAACATTATTAGAGCAGTATTTCAAATGTGTCCTTCTCTTTGGACCTTTATCACCCCATTAGTTATGGCTTTGTCCAGATTTCTGGCTCTCTGAGGCTGGCAGGTTTTCATCTAGCAGTTTGAAGCATGGCCTTTCTGAGTTAGGTTGGTGTTATGGGCCCCATGACACTCCCTGACAGAGCATTGTGGGTGAGACATGGGCATTTGCCAGAGGCCTGTAGGCCAGGTGTGACAGAAGCAGGCCATCTGTAGCAAGGCAGTGCATTCTGATGACCATATTTACCCACGCTGCTAGGCAGTGAACACCCCTGGGATGGCTCCAGTAAGTTGATTGGGTGTTACTGACAATTGCTTTCTGTTCATGTTGAGCCATCACACTAGTTGACAGCTGGATGCTGGTTAAGGCTAGGGACATGTTACTGCATTTCTATGGGACTATGGGTGGGGGTGACACATCTGTACATAATACACATTTGCACAGACTGTGATGATATTTGCTTAACATTTTGGTCTCATTTAGCATAATGGTGTGCCCTATCTTTGAGAATACAGGCATAACAGTATCAACTACAGGTCAGATTGTTCTGACATAAATATTTTTAGCTTCAGACCTCTTACCTTTCAGATATATTCTGCCACTGTCAGACTTGCTGTGATATCACTGTGTAAGTCTGTAGGTGGGAATTTCATGGATGGCACCATGTTGAGGCCTTTGCCAGACATTTCTGCATGGTTTTCTACAGCTGATCTGCTAGGTGAGGCTGAGAGTGAGTATGGGACCCCCACTTTGACATCCATGCATGTGACCTATGACTCCGCAGTTATTTGGCCCACCACATATACTGCAGTGGTGTTTGTCAACTAGGGTGGTACTGCATAGTGTGGGTAAGCCAGTACTGGGCATACACTTCCTGCTGTCCCACATAGCTGTCAGTTGTCTGCTGCTATCCCAGTAAGCCACCCCATTCCCTTTCATGCTTGTATCAATACCATAGATATGCTATCAGAACATTCTAGTCCATTCATTTATTGTTAAGAAGACTTACTTACCTTGTGCCTGAGGCAGTTGTGAGGATGGTGCTTGAGGGCTGACTATGTCAGATGCATGCAGTACACTGCCTATACATGGTAAGGTATAGGTGGTGTGATGGTTGGAATCCATTTTGCCATGTCTGCAAGTCAAAGAGAGATTTCAGTCCCTCGGTAGCTACAGTATCAGTGTATGTGCTATGCATTGCCTCTTTGCCAAGGCCAGGGCATACTTGGCACCTCCATCTACGTACAGGGGTAGGCTCAGAATGTTCCTCCTCTGTGTCCCTCTGTGCCTCTGGAGACCTTGGCAATGGTGGGGGGCTGTATGGCCCTTCCCCATTTTGTTCCTGCTGCAGCTGTTTCTGCAGGCTCATATTGTGTAGCATGGCACATACTATGAACATGTGTGCACATGTGGCTGGAGAGTACTGCAGGCTCCACCGGATATGTCAAGGCAGTGGAACTGTGACTTGAGCATCCCAAACACATGCTCTATAATGATCCTGGTTTATGCATGTGCCTCATTATGGCATTCTTGTGTGGGTGTGTGTGCATTTCTGATGGGTGTCATCAGCCATGGCTCTGTTGCATAGCCAGCAACACCCACCAGATGGCCATATGGGATGTCCCCACTCATAAATGCCTGGTACAGCTGTGACGAATGCCAGATGTGGGAGTCGTGATAGCTTCCAGGGCTGCCAGCACACACACATTCATGATAATACCCTGGGCATCACACATGCCCTGGCAGTTGACAGAGTGGAACCCCTTGCTGTCTAGGTAGAATCTAACCTGGTCACTGGGTGGTGCTTTGATGTGGATGTGTGTGCAGTCTATGGCAGCCAGTACCTATGGGTATTCTGCTACATGGTGGAAGAGATGCATATTGCTGTTCCTCTCCTCACGGGTGCTGGGGAAGTAAATGTGCTCAGTGGCATATGGTTGCATGGCATCCAGGAACTGTTGGAGTATCCTGGACGCAGATGTCTGTGAGACCCCCATGATATCCCCAGTTGGTCTTTGAAAAGTACATGGAGCTAGTATTCTTAAGGTTACACATACCTTGGTATCCATGGGATGGGTTCCCCATTGTTGGTTCTGGGTTTGAGGTGAGGTTGGCACAGGTCAATGAGTTGCTGAAGTATTTCCCTGTCCACCCTGTAGTGCTCTACTATCTCCAGATCATGTAATCATTTAATCAAACTCTCTACTACCTGACTCACATTCATTTCATCCTGTAGCTGTTGTACCTTCCCTACCCCTCTGTTCATTGTGCCTGCACAGCAATTTGCATGGGTTTCTTTCCTGAGTGACCCCCACCTGGGATTCACTGCATAAAGCAACTTCTACCTTTTTCACTGATGCTGGCTATCTTAACTAAGTAAAACCTCTGGGAAGCAAGAACCTAACTCTCTCCAGCTTTTCAATTGTAATAGTTTGCAAGGGTTTCTTTCCTGTGTGCCCCCCACACACACACACACCTGGGATTCACTGCATAAAGCAATTTCTACCTTCTAAACTGAAGCTGGCTATCTTAACTAAGTACAACCTCTGGGAAGCAAGAACCTGACTCCCTCCAGCGTTTCAATTGTAATAGGTGAACTACAATTTACTTTTGTAAACTGTTGAGGCTTAATGGTATATGCACAACAACAGTGAAGGGATCTAGCCAATTGCCACTAGATTGGGCTATACTACTTTGAATCAGCCTTACGCTCACACAGTTTAGTCCCAAGCATTTACTTTTTAATTTGGTAAAGTAATTTTGCTCCCTCCTTATTGACTACATTTGCTAGTTTACCCCTAGGATCCAATTAAAATTAGCCTGAAAATTGGTGCAAAATTAAAAAAGAATAAAACAAATTAAAGTACAGCCAAAAACATTGCTTACATACAATCATACAAATCAAACCAAAAGCCCAAGGTAACTCTCAGAGTCAGTCCTCACCTTACACTGATAGTTGTTCAGCCCTTCTTCCTGTGGGGGAGGGATCCACATGTTCCTGGTTAATCCTGTCCTGACTGCTCTCTTCTCCATTCTCCCTATCTGCCACTCCCACCCCCACCCCCTGATTATTTTCATTAGTTAGCCCCCTCTTAGGGTGCCATCTTTAATCAAACTCTCTACTACGTGACTCACATTCATTTCATCCTGTAGCTGTTGTACCTTCCCTACCCCTCTGTTCGTTGTGCCTGCACAGTAAGTAAGTTACTTTGCATTACTGTCCTCTCTTTGCTGTTAGCTGCTGATTTATTTGGTTATTACTGTTAACTACTGAGTTATTTGATGGTGCTAAGCTGTAACTGCTGTTCAGAACTCCTATATGTTTTGAGAGCTAGCTAATGTTCTAACTTACAAACTGCTTGTTTTTTATCTTGTTTTATGAAGGTAGAGCTTTAATTGGTGAATATCTGACAGGCATCCTGCTAACTGTTTTGCAGAGGTCATTCATGTTCTGATTACATTTGTAAGCATTCCTACGGCATGTTACTGTACTTAGAAGACTTATAGGCTGGACTTTATAATTGCTTTTATAGAAAGATAAGTGAATGCAGTTCATGTTACTGTTAGTTCATACTGAATAACACAGCTCTAGAATTATTATCCTAAAACAGCCATACTTTGCTTTGTGCATTATATCCTGTGAGTATTCATTGAAGTATACAGCTGTTATCACTGGACTTAGAGGCTGTATGTTACTGCTGTTAGTCTGTGGTTTTACAGAGCTGATACTGTATGCACTATAATAAATTTTAATTATAATGTATGCAATATAATTAATTTTACTCTCCAGCTCAATTCCTTGCAAGCTCTCCGCTTCACATTCTTGTAACCTTTGCACTAATTCTACCTTATTTACCTTTATTTTTTCAGTTTGCATGGGTTTCTTTCCTGAGTGACCCCCCCCCCCACACACCTGGGATTCACTGCATAAATCAATTTCTACCTTCTCCACTGAAGCTGGCTATCTTAACAAAGTAAAACCTCTGGGAAGCAAGAACCTGACTCCCTCCAGCTTTTCAATTGTAATAAGTTAACTACAATTTAGTTTTTGTAAATTCTTGAGGCTTAATGCTGTATGCACAACAACAGTGAAGGGATTTAGCCAATTGCCAATAGATTGGGCTATACTACTTTGAATCAGCCTTACACTCACACAGTGTTAGTCCCAAGCATTTACTTTTTAATTTGGTAAAGTAATTTCGCTCCCTCCTTATTGACTACATTTGCTAGTTTACCCCTAGGCTCCAATTAAAATTAGCCTGAAAATTGGTGCAAAATTAAAAAAGAATAAAACAAATTAAAGTACAGCCAAAAACATTGCTTACATATAATCATACAAACCAAACCAAAAGCCCAAGGAAACACCCAGAGTCAGTGTTAGCCCCACTCCCTGCCCCCAAATTCCACCCACCCCCACTAGTACTAAATTTAAACCAGACTTTGCCACTCCTTTGCCACTCCCCTCCTGCTTAGTACCAATCAGCACCTCACACATCATTGAGCAACCCTGCCCCCTTAACCCATTTCCTTTTCTCTCATTCCACACCCTGTTAGCACTGTCAGCCATCAAATTTGGCCCGCACCTTATCAAAATGCAAACAAGCATAAAAACACTAATTACCCAAATGCCTACACTGTTTCTATTTTACCATCTCGCTGCCTATGAACAAACCTTGACCATGGTATTCACTACCCAAATGGTCAAATAGACACCCACGACTTCACACATAACACCAAACATTTTACCTTCCCAAGCACACCGAATATACCACCCTCTATAAAATACCACCCCTGTACAGCCACAAAACATAATTGTAAAGACAAAGACTATATAAAGCTTATAAACAAACTCCAAAACTCAGAATATCCTGTCACTATAACCTTATAACACATGGAGACATTCATCCCAACCCTGGCCCACCCATACCCAATAACCTCCACTCCCCTGCCACAACCCCCACAGTCAAGCTACCCATGAATACTCCCACTAGTTCCCTCCTAGCATTTCACCTAAATATTAGAAGTATTAACAATAAGATTCCCAACCTACACGCCCTCCTAGCAACCCACTCCCAAGACATTATGTGTCTTACGGAAACCTGGCTAAAACCCAGTACTACCGACAATGAGATACTACCTCCAGGATACAATATTCACTGGTTAGACCTTGCTACAAGAAAAGGAGGTGGGATAGCAGTCCCTTACAAAAATACTCTAACAGTTAATAGAGACACCATTCTACCTCCCCAATTCAGTAATGCGGAACTCCTCATAACCAAGCTACAGATTAACCAAAACAAACATTTGAACATCGTCTGTGCATACATTCCACCAGGCAACAACCTAAATACCCTAGAAGATCTCCTTTACTGGTTATCCACTACCTATCCTCAAGAAATCATAGTTCTTGGTGATTTTAACACTGACTGGTACCCCTGCTCCTCCGACCACCCCCCCTCACTCATATAAACTTATCTGGGTTTAAACAGACCATAACCTCTCCCACTAGGATAAACAAATCAACCAACAAGGAAAGTATCCTAGATCGGATCCTAGTTAATAACCAACCCCAACTGTACACAGCTGGTACTCTTCCTGATGACCTCAGTGACCATTGTCTAACCTATATCATAAAACATAAGGCAGGAAACCCTCACCAGCCCAAATATAAAACATTTAGAAACAGGAAAAAACTTTGATGCTGCTATATTCTAAAATGAATTAAAAGCAGTTGACTGGTCAAAACTAAAAAAAATCTAACATTAGAGGAGGCCATAGAGCACTTTAACACTAAATTCCTAAGTATCCTTGATTCCCATGCTCCAGCACGTACAATAAAAACTAGATCAAATACAGCACAATGGCTCACAAAAGCTACCAAAGCTAAAATCAAAAGTAGAAACAGAGCCTGGGCCAGCTGGAGTACAACCAAAGCCCCACTTGACCATCTAAAATATCTTCAACTCAGGAATTATACAAAAAAATCTGTTTTACTGGATAAAAAAAAGCTTCTACCAAAATCTCCTACAGAAACACTACAACAACTCTCAAATGTTCTGGGCAGGCTTAAATCAACTACTTTGTCCAAGTCACTCCACCACCCCAACCCCTGCTAACTACACCCATAGTTTCCCAGAAACCATAGTTAGCACCTTTAATAACTTTTTCACTGAAACAATCCAATCCCTAGCAAATCAACTAACCCCCTCTGACTTAAACCACATGCCTCATCTACCTAATAATCACCCGGAATTTAGCACCGTTAATAACTTTTTCACTGAAACAATCCAATCCCTAGCAAATCAACTAACCCCCTCTAACTTAAACCACATGCCTCATCTACCTAATAATCACCCGGAATTTAGCTTCCAACCAATATCTACTAGTTTTATCAAAACACTTCTAGAAAAACTAAAACCTATCACCCTCACTGCTCACCTCCTCCCTGCAGAGTACCTACAGATAGCTGCAGATGCCACTGAATATCCCATATCTATCCTCATCAACAAAACCTTATCCGAAAATGTTATCCCCTCCCTCTGTAAAATATCTCACGTCATCCCACTCCATAAAGGTGGTAGCTCCTCAGACATATCCAACTATAGACCCATTGCCATTCTTTCCCCACTAGCCAAAATAATGGAGAAATGTGTACACAAGCAACTAATGCAATACCTTTCACAGAATAACTTACTATCTGACTCCCAGCTTGGTTTCACGCCATACCACAGTACCACCTCAGCCCTCCTTTCCTTTACTACTGCATAAACCAAAACAGGAATGACAATAGGCTAACTTCTGCCCTGTTTCTGGACCTATCAAAAGCCTTTGACATGGTCAACCATGAACTTCTCATTCTATCACTAAAATCTATTTCCCTCAGCAAGCCTGCTATCCAGTGGTTCCAGTCCTACCTGACTGGTAGACAGCAGGCGGTACTAAGGCAGGGCAAACTCTCCAGCCAGTTACCTCTCACACTTGGTGTCCCTCAAGGGTCCATTCTAGGTCCACTACTGTTCTCTATTTTTATCAACAACCTCCACACTGCTATCCCTAAAGCCACCTGCATTCAATACGCAGATGATTCCACTCTCATCTGCTCAGCCACCTCCCCATCCGACTTGCAAATCTTAACCCAAAATATATTTAATACTATCGAGAGCTGGCTCACCAACCAATGCCTACTTTTGAACCCCAATAAAACTAAACTTCTACTCTTCTCTCCCACTAGTAGATCCACCACACTTTCATTATCTGTCACATCTAACAATGGTACCACTATTTCCCCAGATAATCACACCAAACTGCTAGGGGCTATCATAGACAATAATCTCAAATTTGTCCTACAGGTCAAGAAAACCATGAAGACCATCAATAAGAAGCTTGGATCACTGTATAGAAACAAGACATTTTTAACCCCAGTGGCTAGGACTGCAATCACCTGATCACACCTACTCTCTACTCTTTTATATGCATCGCCTGTACTCTCAAACCTCAACAAATCTGAACTAGGTAAGCTGTCCCATAGCTACAATCTTATTGCCAGATTCGCCACTAGCTCCACCTATAGAACCCACCACTGCCAGAACCTTAAACAACTAGAGTAGCTAGAACTGCCCAGCTTAATTCAATTCAATCAACTATTAATAGCGCACAAAATTTTGTACCACCTTGAGGGTATCCCCTCACTTAAAAATATTATTAAGCCATATAGCAACCTAAGATCCCTACGGTCAGCCGATAAGCTACTGGTCCAAACCCGCAAAGCTAATAACTCTGCTGGTGAATCCCTGTTTGCCAACTTCATTGGCAAAACCTGGAATTCATTGCCAAACTATATAACCCTACAATCCTCCAAAAGTCTCTTCAAAAAAAACCTCAAACAGTATCTCAAAGTGAATTGGCTATGCTCATGTACCAACCTTGATTAAGTTATAAACTAAAAGCATATTCTTCAATTATCATATCTTGTAACTACATCAGCAAGCTCTGCTTCCAATCTGATGTCTCTTACTTTTAATTATCTGTCCATGAGAATTGTGAGCCCCTACTTAGGAACACTACTAACCCATTGTATATAATCACTTTGTTTTTATAATTGTTTGCTACTTTCTGTGTAATCTATGTAAGTTTGTCTATGCAGAGCTTTTCTTCCCGGGCCACTGCTAAAAATGGACATGTATCCAGTCGGACTTTCCTGGTAAACAAATGTAAAATAAATACATAAATAATAAAAGTACTCATTGTTAGGTTACCCTGGGTCTGAACACTCTTCTCCTCCTCCTTAGTCTGAGTTGGTTGTCAGCATTATCCTCCTCAGTACCCTCAGTCTCTTGCACATACTGACAGATAAAGTGACAGCAGCCTCTAACATTTTTTGCTAGTTTTGTTGGTTAAGATTCCACCATATGTGTACACTACTGGTGCAGAGTTTGTGGGAAAAACAGACTGGAAGGTGTTTGCATAGTTTATAGTGGTGTGCTGCAGATACTGCTGGTGTGATTGGTTGACTTTGAGGCATTCCACCTGCCAGCTATTTTACTTGTATTTGAGTGCCTGCATTTTGCTATTTGCATTTTTTTTTTCTTTTCTCCCTTCCCATTTCTGATCCTTTTAAGCCCTGAGGCATGGCACGCAAACCCGCTGCCTAAATGTAAACAGTGTTGCTATTTCCATTTTTTTTGTTTTAAGTCGCAATGCATGCCATGCACACCTGTTTAGCTAAGGTAAACACATTTTAGCAGAAATAGCCATCCCCTGGATGAGAACACAGTCTTCATTTCATGAAGTAAGACATTACAGCCTCAGACACACCCACTTGGTTAGCTGTGCTTAGCTAAGCGCAAACCCGGGCAATGGAGCTCCAATGTGCTTACAGCAAGCATGGCAACCCCCTTTTCATGTTAGCTACTCCTTCTGCCTACACTATCCTGTTCTAGCACCTACATGGTTAGGTGCAGTGTGTGGACTTAGAATATTTTGTGATTCAGTAAATGTCCCCTTGTGATTCAGTAAATGTCCCCTCATTTGCATACTCCACTGCCTTAGTCCATAGTTACTGCTCTGACACGGAGGCTTTCCCCTTGATAACCAGTATTCCCTGGTAATGTTTTGATTCTGCATGCCATTAACTATAATGTCAAAATGCAGATTTCCCCTAAAATTTAATTTTAATATATATATTTTTTTTGGCACAATCCCGTTTGCTCACCACTGCCCTATGCTTAAACGGCCAAGATCGGCCAAAAAAAACTTTGATTTTTTTATTAAATTAAACACTTTCCCATGCCAATGGTCATATATTTGGCAATTGGCATGCCTAAAGTTTATAATACATGCTTTTATTTCAGCTGTCATGTCTCTGTTTTGTTATTTGCAGAAATGTGTTCAGTTAGTAAATGAACACATTTCTGCAACTAGCACTGTTCCTTCACAGATGCCTGCCTGCTTCCTGAATCGCTAATTCACCTCATGTGCATGGTTTTCACCAGCAAATAAGGTATTTAGCATTCTGCATGGCTTTCCATGCAGGAACAGTGTTGGCAGGCTCGTGGATGTCAGATTGGCTGTTTCCTGACTGGCTCAGCAGCCATATTCCGTGCAGGAGTGGATACACTGTTCCTGCATGGAGATTTTTGTTTAATGAATCCCACGGTTAATCTATTTCTGTTATTTCTTTCCCCTCTTCTATAGGTCCTAGTGTCTTATAGTGTAACAGCATCACTAACTGTTTATACCATTCCAAAATCCCTATCCTTCTTTCCAACTTCTTAAAACTATTGACATTTAATGACACAACTTTACACGTTCATCTTTAAATAATGTGTATTCATCATTCTCCTTTCTTGTTTTCTTTTTTAAAATCTTCTATATTCTTCCTTTTCCTTTCTCTCACTCTTTTACCAATTGAGTTTCTATTTTTTTAACTATATTATATTTAACATCGTCATTCTCACTTAAACTTCACTCTTCTTCAAAATGTATTATATTTAAATCTTCCTTTACTTTATCTTTTTTATCATTTGTTCTTCATCTGTAATAATAGTATCTTTTTTTCCATTCTTCTGCTTCTTATTTCTTTTCTGTAACTTTTCCCTTTTTCCCTTGTTCTTCTTTTTCTGTTATGTCTGCCTCTGCTTTATGTTCTTTTTCTTCACAGCCCCCCAAATGTCACACTTATTTAGATTTATAGCATTTTGGTTCGCAAATTGTGCATAATGTCCTATGCCTCTGCATTAAAAACATTCCCTCGGATTCATGAAGCTCAGCGCAAAGCCGGTGTAAGGCCTGCACCGGCCGTGCGGCATATAAATGGTGTAGTAGCGCCATATGCATATTAATGAAGGTGCGCTGCCACCACATCCACGTGCATAGGACATGTGCACGAGTGCATGGGGCGTTAATAAGCTGCACCCGGAGGTGTGTCAATGTCGGCTGGCGATGAGCAACCTAAACTGCTGAATATTATAGCCTGCCTGCAATAGCAATCGCACCTATCAGTGTCTGTGGATAATGAAACGTATGCAAAGCATGCAAAACAGTTCCCGGCCACACAAAATGGAGAACCAAACAGAAGTGAATGCAACACAATATGAGTTTCTGTCCATGGAACAAATGATATTTAAAATCGTGTGTCCGTAATGTACTGCACTGTCAGTAGTTATACCCAGTGGAAGTGAAGCGCATCATGTCAGTGCGCCGCCAATACACACGTCTAGCCCCATGGGCATGGTCACCAGCAGTCCCACAGTGGTAGTGATAGTACACAGCTTGGCAGTTGTGGCTATATAACAACTGTAAAGAAACCGGACAGTCTAAATTGTATACCAAACACACACAAACATATGTATATTAAAATGTGCTATACACATGAACAGGAACGTAACCGGCACATACACATAGGATGCTATATGTGGAACTGGGATATCCAAAAGCAGAACCCATGCATGCAAATGCAATATGCAACAACCCCTGTATAGCACATAACCCGCACCCATGTCCGAATGTCCACCAAATCCAGCTTCCAGCCTTGCGCAGCCGTACACCTACACATAGCGAGTATTCCCCATATGTAGTAGGAAGTATCATCCTAGGCAGTGTCAGGATTGCAAATATGTATCCCATGTTTGTAAACATCCCATCACAGTTATGTAAATCCAAATGCCCACGCTGCTCATGTTTCGCAAATGTGTGTACATCCCGCGTGGGATAAGTAACCTGTTGAAACCCCAGAGTTGTTTACACGCCACGGTGTCCAGTACTGTACACATCTGAACAAAACATGTATGTGTAGTCACGGTACTGTTCAGTGTCTACACAGACATGCAAAACATACTACACAGGATGGAACAGCTGTCCACCATGCAGGTCTCCCCACTAGGGTTGCCACCTGTTCAGATGCCCAA